>NW_027454460.1:357500-377500 GCF_040206685.1 Ascaphus truei | reverse complement strand
GTGTGTGTGTGTGTGTGTGTGTGTGTGTGTGTGTGTGTTTTCACCAGAAGGAAGGCTCACAGCTGGCAACTGAAACTGCCGGCAGACTGGAAAAAAGCCTCACTACTTCTGGCTCCCTACAGTGGCATTACAGGTAAGCCCCATGTCGCCTGTGTGTGTGACTGCCCCCCTCCCAGTGTGTGTGTGTGTGACTGCCCCCCTCCCAGTCTGTGTGTGTGTGTATGACTGCCCCCCTCCCAGTCTGTGTGTGTGACTGCCTCCCCTCCCAGTCTGTGTGTGTGACTGCCCCCCTCCCAGTCTGTGTGTGTGACTGCCCCCCTCCCAGTCTGTGTGTGTGACTGCCCCCCTCCCAGTCTGTGTGTGTGACTGCCCCCCTCCCAGTCTGTGTGTGTGTCTGCCCCCCTCCCTGTCTGTGTGTGTGTCTGCCCCCCTCCCAGTCTGTGTGTGTGACTGCCCCCCCTCCCAGTCTGTGTGTGTGACTGCCCCCCCTCCCAGTCTGTGTGTGTGACTGCCCCCCTCCCAGTCTGTGTGTGTGACTGCCCCCCTCCCAGTCTGTGTGTGTGACTGCCTCCCCTCCCAGTCTGTGTGTGTGACTGCCCCCCCTCCCAGTCTGTGTGTGTGACTGCCCCCCTCCCAGTCTGTGTGTGTGACTGCCCCCCTCCCAGTCTGTGTGTGTGACTGCCCCCCTCCCCGTCTGTGTGTGTGACTGCCCCCCTCCCAGTCTGTGTGTGTGACTGCCCCCCTCCCAGTCTGTGTGTGTGACTGCCCCCCTCCCAGTCTGTGTGTGTGACTGCCCCCCTCCCAGTCTGTGTGTGTGTCTGCCCCCCTCCCAGTCTGTGTGTGTGTATGACTGCCCCCCTCCCAGTCTCTGTGTGTGACTGCCTCCCCTCCCAGTCTGTGTGTGTGTCTGCCCCCCTCCCTGTCTGTGTGTGTGACTGCCCCCCCTCCCAGTCAGTGTGTGTGTGACTGCCCCCCTCCCAGTCTGTGTGTGTGACTGCCTCCCCAGACCCCTCCCAGTCTGTGTGTGTGACTGCCCCCCTCCCAGTCTGTGTGTGTGACTGCCCCCCTCCCAGTCTGTGTGTGTGACTGCCCCCCTCCCAGTCTGTGTGTGTGTGACTGCCCCCCTCCCAGTCTGTGTGTGTGACTGCCCCCCCTCCCAGTCTGTGTGTGTGTGTATGACTGCCCCCCTCCCAGTCTGTGTGTGTGACTGCCTCCCCTCCCAGTCTGTGTGTGTGTCTGCCCCCCTCCCAGTCTGTGTGTGTGACTGCCCCCCCTCCCAGTCTGTGTGTGTGTGACTGCCCCCCTCCCAGTCTGTGTGTGTGACTGCCTCCCCAGACCCCTCCCAGTCTGTGTGTGTGACTGCCCCCCTCCCAGTCTGTGTGTGTGACTGCCCCCCTCCCAGTCTGTGTGTGTGTGACTGCCCCCCTCCCAGTCTGTGTGTGTGACTGCCCCCCTCCCAGTCTGTGTATGTGACTGCTCCCCCTCCCAGTCTGTGTGTGTGACTGCCCCCCTCCCAGTCTGTGTGTGTGACTGCCCCCCTCCCAGTCTGTGTGTGTGACTGCCCCCCTCCCAGTCTGTGTGTGTGACTGCCCCCCTCCCAGTCTGTGTGTGTGACTGCCCCCCTCCCAGTCTGTGTGTGTGACTGCCCCCCTCCCAGTCTGTGTGTGTGACTGCCCCCCTCCCAGTCTGTGTGTGTGACTGCTCCCCCTCCCAGTCTGTGTGTGTGACTGCTCCCCCTCCCAGTCTGTGTGTGTGACTGCCCCCCTCCCAGTCTGTGTGTGTGACTGCCCCCCTCCCAGTCTGTGTGTGTGACTGCCCCCCTCCCAGTCTGTGTGTGACTGCCCCCCTCCCTGTCTGTGTGTGTGACTGCTCCCCCTCCCAGTCTGTGTGTGTGACTGCTCCCCCTCCCAGTCTGTGTGTGTGACTGCCCCCCCTCCCAGTCTGTGTGTGTGACTGGCCCCCTCCCAGTCTGTGTGTGTGACTGCCTCCCCTCCCAGTCTGTGTGTGTGTGACTGCCCCCTCCCAGTCTGTGTGTGACTGCCCCCTCCCAGTGTGTGTGTGACTGCCCCCTCCCAGTGTGTGTGTGTGACTGCCCCCCCTCCCAGTGTGTGTGTGACTGCCCCCCCCTCCCAGTGTGTGTGTGACTGCCCCCCCCTCCCAGTGTGTGTGTGACTGCCCCCCCCTCCCAGTGTGTGTGTGACTGCCCCCTCCCAGTGTGTGTGTGACTGCCCCCCTCCCAGTGTGTGTGTGTGTGTGTGTGTGTGTGTGTGTGACTGCCCCCTCCCAGTGTGTGTGTGACTGCCCCCCCTCTCAGTGTGTGTGTGACTGCCCCCTCCCAGTGTGTGTGTGACTGCCCCCCCTCCCAGTGTGTGTGACAGCCCCCCTCCCAGTGTGTGTGTGACTGCCCCCCTCCCAGTCTGTGTGTGTGTGACTGCCCCCCTCCCAGTGTGTGTGTGACTGCCCCCCTCCCAGTCTGTGTGTGTGTGACAGCCCCACCTCCCAGTGTGTGTGTGACTGCCCCCCCTCCCAGTGTGTGTGACTGCCCCCCCTCCCAGTGTGTGTGACTGCCCCCCTCCCAGTGTGTGTGACTGCCCCCCTCCCAGTGTGTGTGTGACTGCCCCCCCTCCCAGTGTGTGTGTGACTGCCCCCCCTCCCAGTGTGTGTGTGACTGCCTCCTCCCAGTGTGTGTGTGACTGCCCCCCCTCCCAGTGTGTGTGACTGCCCCCCCTCCCAGTGTGTGTGACTGCCCCCCCTCCCAGTGTGTGTGACAGCCCCCCCTCCCAGTGTGTGTGTGACTGCCCCCCTCCCAGTCTGTGTGTGTGTGACTGCCCCCCCTCCCAGTGTGTGTGTGACTGCCCCCCTCCCAGTCTGTGTGTGTGTGTGTGACTGCCCCACCTCCCAGTGTGTGTGTGACTGCCCCCCCTCCCAGTGTGTGTGTGACTGCCCCCCTGCCAGTGTGTGTGTGACTGCCCCCCCTCCCAGTGTGTGTGTGACTGCCCCCCTCCCAGTGTGTGTGTGACTGCCCCCCCCTCCCAGTGTGTGTGTGACTGCCCCCTCCCAGTGTGTGTGTGACTGCCCCCCCTCCCAGTGTGTGTGTGACTGCCCCCCCCACCCAGTGTGGGTGTGTGACTGCCCCCCCCCACCCAGTGTGGGTGTGTGACTGCCCCCCTCCCAGTGTGGGTGTGTGACTGCCCCCCACCCAGTGTTGGTGTGTGACTGCCCCCCTCCCAGTGTGTGTGTGTGTGTGTGTGTGTGTGTGTGTGTGTGTGTGTGACTGCCCCCTCCCAGTCTGTGTGTGTGTGACTGCTCCCCTTTCCAGTCTGTGCAAGTGTGACTGCCCGCCTCCCAGTGTGTGTAAGTGCCCCCTCCAAGTCTGTGTGTGTGTGTGTGTGTCTGCCCCCCTCCCATTCTCTGTGTGTGTGTGTCTGCCCCCCTCCCATTCTGTGTGTGTGTGTGTCTGCCCCCCTCCCATTCTGTGTTTGTGTGTGACTGCCCCCCCAGTGTGTGTGTGACTGCCCCCTCCCAGTGTCTGTGTGTATCAGTGACAGAATGTATACAGACACCAACCCACTCACCCACTCACCCACGTGTCAGTCAGTCACCCACGTGTCAGTCAGTCACCCACCCATATGTCAGGCAGTCAGTCACCCACCCACCCACCCACGTGCCAGGCAGTCTAACGTGTCAGTCAGTCACCCACCCACGTGTCAGTCAGTCACCCACCCACGTGTCAGGCAGTCAGTCACCCACCCACGTGTCAGGCAGTCAACCCAAGTGTCAGGCAGTCACCCACCCAAGTGTCAGGCAGTCTCCCACCCACCCCCCCAAGTTTCAGGCAGTCTCCCACCCACCCAAGTGTCAGGCAGTCTCCCTCCCACCCACCCAAGTGTCAGGCAGTCAGTCACCCACCCACGTGTCAGGCAGTCAACCCAAGTGTCAGGCAGTCTACCACCCACCCCCCCAAGTTTCAGGCAGTCTCCCACCCACCCAAGTGTCAGGCAGTCTCCCACCCACCCACCCAAGTGTCAGGCAGTCTCCCACCCACCCAAGTGTCAGGCAGTCTCCCACCCACCCACCCACCCACCCAAGTGTCAGGCAGTCAAACCCAAGTGTCAGGCAGTCTCCCACCCACCCATACACCCACCCACCCAAGTGTCAGGCAGTCAAAGTGTCAGGCAGTCAAGCCAAGTGTCAGACAGTCTCCCACCCACCCAAGTGTCAGGCAGACTCCCATAAAAGTGTCAGGCAGTCTCCCATAACCCAGCCACCCGTCAGGCAGTCTCCCATACCCTAGAGCAGGCCTGCACAACTCCAGTCCTCGAGGGTCGCAAACAGGCCAGGTTTTCAGGATATCCCTAAATCAGCACAGCTGGCTCAATTAGTGGCTCAGTCGTACTGAGCCACTAATTGAGCCAGCTGTGCTGAAGTAGGGATATCCTAAAAACCTGGCCTGTGTGCGGCCCTCGAGGACTGGAGTTGTGCAGGCCTGCCCTAGAGAAAGTGCAGCGCACCATGATCCAGAGAAGAGGCAGGTCTGGCAAAAATCTATCTTTATTAGAAAGTCATAAAAACAAGGGATGCAACCCCACCCCACTCTGCCACATAACCAGGATGCTGACACCCACCTGATGACGTCAGAGCTACCATATGGCGCCCCCTAGTGACGTCAGACGTCTAGGTCTAAATCCCTGGCAATACAGCATAGAGCTGCCTTGGAGGACTGCAGCCACAGCCACACATGGGGGAGTGTTCAGTCTGGGGAGAGGTGTGGCTGAGGCTGCAGTCCTCCAAGACAGCTCTATGCTGTATTGCCAGGGATTTAGACGTCTGACGTCACTAGGGGGCGCCATGTGGTAGCTCTGACGTCATCAGGTGGGCGTCAGCATCCTGGTTATGTGGCAGAGCCGGGAGGGGTGAGTATCAGGGGGGGTGGTATATATTGTGACTGGTTTCTTGTGTTTGGTAGCCTTCACCTTGAGAAAGGCTGTATTTGACTGCCGAAACGTTGGACTTTATGGCATATTAAACCTCCTTTGAGTAAGACCGTGTGCCTGCTTCTTCTTCTTTGTCCGGCTACAGGAAGGGTCAGGAGACAGGGAGGACAGAGGCAGGAGAACCCCATCTGGCTCCGGCCTTGCCTGTCCCTACGAATACAAACATACAACCCCTCACTGAATAACATAGCCCTAACCCCATGTAATAATCCTGGGTGTAAACAAAATAATGGTTTTATGAATATTGTAATGGTTTATTAGGGACCTAGGAGGTGGCCAGTGGGGCTGTTATGTGTATTTGTGTTTATTGTGGGTAGCGGGGGTGGGTGAACGGGGTATTGGCCCCAAGGATGGGTGTTTAGGCCTACCGGGTGGGGGGGTAGTGGGAGGGGTTAACCCCTTCATTACCTTAGCGGTATTAACCGCTAAGTTAAAGAAGAGGTTAAGTCATCCCCCAACCCCCTGGCAAGGCCTAAACACCCAGCCAGGGCCAAATACCACCTCCTCCCACCCCCGCTACCCACAATAAGCCTGGCACGGGTGTATAACCCCTTCATTGCCTTGGCTGTAATGAAGTTGCCTGTAAATGCATTTTTTATGCATCGGATTCATGCCGGGGGTCTCTGGTGCTGATATTAATGGATATCAGCTCTGGGACACATGCATGTTATTTTCATCGCAGCTTCACCCCACCTTCTTGCCAACTTTTGTGGCGGGACAATTTGGAGAAGAAACAGCAATTTTAAAGTGGCGATCAGCCGCAATAAGCTGATCAGGGCTTATAGAATTGAGCGTGTTTGAAAAACTGGCGATCAGTGCCGAAAAGTGGCTTATCACCGCGCGTCTGCCGATTTTATTTATTTATTTATTTTCCGGCACAAAAAAAAAACCGGTTATTTTTGCTCTAATCGCCAGCTTCTCTGGGCTTACTGAATCGCTGTAGGCGATTACTGCATGAGGGCCTTAGGGAGGATTTGTTCCTGTAAAGTACACCTAGTTTGGCATAGGATTTGGATGTCAGGGTATCAATGTGCAACCCAAATGTTAAATGGGAGTTGAACTATATGCCCAGATATTTCAAACCAGTAACAGGGGCTAGGATGGTATTAGAGCTGGTTTTTATCTGAAGCTCTGTCATTGGCAGCTTTAGCAATTTAGCTCTGGTCCCAAATACCATTGTTACAGTCTTGTCAGTGTTTAAAATCAGTTTGTTTTGGGAAATCCAGTTTCAAGTCTCAAAAAATCAGATTGAAGTATGTGTTCAAGGTCAGAGAGGCGAGGGCTGCGTGCATATAGGATAAGATCTAAGGCCTCTCACAATAACCCGTTAGGAATATAAATTCCTCATCTATCCGACATAAGTATAAAATATACTCTAACCAAGACCCCTAATACAGAGTTACCCACCTTATACGGGAGCAGCTGCCAGACGAGTATAGTAAATGTATCTTATTTCTTTTGCCACTGGAGGGCAGCGTGGAGTTACAAGGAGTGGCGCCCGTAAGGACGACGTGCCAGTTAGGCGGAAGGAGACGCGCACACACTTTTATGTGAAACGGATATATTTGAGGAGGGATTTTGTAGTCTGAGTGAGAAAATTGATATTTTGTCACAATGGAAAAATGGAAAAATTAACCATTTAAATATGCACAGATTTTATCCCACTTTTGGAAATTAGGGATGTTGCCTAAAAGTTTGAGAATGCACAAAGTGCCACCCCTGGGCTTTAATGAAGCAGCATTTGTGGGATAAAGGGAACAGCATTCTGTATAAAGGTATTTTGGGCTCGATATAAATAATTGAAGCCAAAAACTAATATTAAGGGGCCTATGCAGAGAGCAGCGCGAACGGAAATTTCGGCGTTTTTTAGCGTTATATGGCTATAATAAGGTTGGAAATGGCGAGTTGAGTAAAAAGCGCCATTTTTTTTTTTTTTTAGTAGAACTCGCCGCACGGCTGGCGAGAACCAAAATCTCGCCAGTTTTGAAAAGGGCCGTATGCAGAAAGGCACGATCGCCATCTAGGGGCTGTTCGCGCCATTAAAATGGAGAGAAATTCTACAATTAGCTCCGCCAACAAAAGTTGGCAGGAAACTGGAGCTCACCGGCGAGAGTGAAAAAAAAAAAAAAAAACGCGCTTTTTTTCAAACATGTTTCACCAGCGCGCATCTCGCCGGTTGAAACTCTCCATAATCAAGCATGATTTTAAATGCAGTTTTCTGACCTTTCTGCATATGGAGATAAAATCACGCCATTACAGGTACAATTTATTACCAATTCCAATTATTTCCAGCGCTGCTCTCTGCATAGGCCCCTAAGTAAATTGAGAATGGAAAAATATTCAGCACAAACGTACAGAATGTGATGTTCTGAGAGATCTTACAGATGTTATCAAATCCCACAATGAATGTATAGAAAATGTCTGTATAGAACGAGTCAAACAAGAATACGCCAATAAAACGTTTAATTGGGAGATACAGGGGCCACAATTCAGGTCAGTTAGCTGGAAGAAGGGAAGCCGGTCAGCCGGTAGAGCCGGTCAGCCGGTAGAGCAGGTCAGCCGGTCAGCCAGAAGAGCCGGTCAGCCGGTCAGCCGGTCAGCCAGTAGAGCAGATCAGCCGGTAGAGCAGGTCAGCCGGTCAGCTCTGAGATCAGCATTACTTATATCTCCTAACCTTTGCCCCCTGCATGTAATGCGCAGAACAGCCTGCACTGCATATACTGTACATGAGATACTTAACCCTTTCTTTTCGCTCGACTCTAATCTGAATGATTTGCTAATTGGTTTGTAATTAGAGAGATATTTGTAGCAGAATCCCATGTATGTTCTTTTTACCTTTTTAGATACCGTTTTGTGTTATAAAAGATATGAGATCAGAGGGGCTCCCTGTTTGCACTCGTGTTTTGGCAGAAGTATATATGTGACCCTATAAATCTCCCTCACACCCGGCTTGGCAGTGTGACACTAGTGCAGCGACCTGGGGAAGAATCACTGAGCTGTTAGCAATAGATACAACGGATAGAAAAGACACTACACATAGGTTGGATTAAAGAGAGTATTTTATTTAAATAATTAATCTCTTTGCTGGTAGGGGCCTGCAGCACATTGCAGAGCGATATAGTAACACGCAGAGCAATGCACTGCAGGCCCCTCCGGCAACAAAGGAGTGAAGACCAATGCAGGGTGTATAAAGATCTCACTGATAATTCATGCACAAAGGGCAGTTTGTTGCTGTGATCCAGAGGAAGGCGAAACATAACCCCTGCTGTGCAATGGGGGAAAAAAATTCCTTCCTGACCCCATTAAATGGCGATCGGATGGTCCCTGGATCACTGCGCAGTGAGATCAGATGGAACAGCACAGATCAGCGTTGTTATACACAGGGGCACACTCAGTATATAGAGATGCGGGTGATGGGGCCCTTGTGCCCCTGTGTATAACTCACCTGCTCCCCCATCCCCCTGCATATCTATCCCATTCACCCCTTTTCCTCCCGCATACCTCGCAGGGCCGGCCGGCCATTAGGCGGTCGCCTAGCGCGCAGAGGTCCTAGGGGCGCATTAATAATCATTATTATTTTTTCCTCTTATTATTTCTAATTTATTTATCTTTTTTTAAAAATTATTATTCTTTTTTTTATCCAGTATTTTGGCGCCCTTTTATTTTTATTTTGCGTCGCGCTGGGGTGCGGTCGCACCCCCTGCAGCCCCGATAGCTACGCCACTGTTTATTTTATTATTTTATTTATCTTATTATTTTTTATACAACTGGGGCACAAATTTTAAGTTTTGCCTCGGGCGCATGAAACCCGTGCTCCGGTCCTGCTCCTTGTTCTCTCTCACCCTCTCACGCCCAATATCCCAATCTCCCTCTAGTACCTGCCCCTCCCGCAGCCTTCCTGATCTTATCTGCCTGTCCTGCGGTCAAACCAACTTCTCAGGGCCCCTAGAATACCCCTGGATCTACGCCCTGGCTCCTCTGCTACCTGCTCCCGGGGTCTGCTGCTCCGCCTAAAAAAGGTGAAGCAGCAGATCTGTCCGCACCTCTCGTATTCTGCTACCTGCTCCCGGGGTCTTCTCCTCCGCCTAAAAAAGGTGAAGCAGCAGATCCGTCCACACCTCTCATATTCTCCTAGGCCATCGTCCACCACGTCGCCAGACTTGACATCCGCTTCGTCGTCTGCCTCATCGGCCGCCTTGTAGCCCACCTCTTCGCACCACTTGACGCCCGTTTTATCGTATGCCTCGTCGTCCGCCTCGTAGCCCGCCTCGTCGTCTGGTGGCACAAAGGGCACCACCTTCGTGCGTGTCCTGATCTGCAGAAGACATGAAGTGTTTGTAACCAGGGACAGTGATACTCTGTATCGCAAGAGCTCCTGTGCCACTTATACCCCCTCCCCAATACCACGTTATACCGCCCTCCACAGGGCAAATACCCGTTATACCCACCTCCCCAGGCTCAGTACCCAGTTATACAACCCTCCCAAGGCCCAGTACCCAGTTATACAACCCTCCCACAGCCCAGTACCCTGCTATACGCCCCTCCCCAGGCCCAGTACTCGTTATACCCACCTCACCAGGCCCAGAACCCGTTATACCCACCTCACCAGGCCCAGTACCCATTATATACCCCTCCCCAGAAGGTCATGTTTCTATTTATCAAAAATACATTGAGTTACCTCTGGTTTTCAAGCATGTCCTGGGGGAGTTATCACAGAGACACAGAAATGTCGCTGAGTTTGGTGAGTAACTCCCTTAAACTCTCAGCAGTTGAATTCCCCATTAGGCGCTTAATGCGTTAAAAACAAGCGTTGCTATTTCTTTGCATGAAGTTGCAGGTAATTGGAAGAGTTACACAGTGACGGCTATGTCATCACTCACCTTCTTCCATCGAATCGGTCTTAGCGGTAGTGATCTCAGTATTATTTCCTCCTTAACATCGGATATCCATATCCATTCTTCGCCTCTGATCTGTATGCAAGACAATGCTTTAAGACAGGGTTGCGCAACCTTTTTCCCCTGCTCCCCCCTCCACCCTCCCCACCTTGTCTCCGACGTTCTGATGTAACGACGTCATGTGATATCACGTTGCTATGGCAATGCCACATCATGTGATGCCACGTTGCTGTCTCCAGAAGCCGCCGGAGACAAGGAAAGGGAACTTACAGAGGCCTTGCGCGCGATTTCCGGCATTTAATTTAAATGCTGTGGGGAAGAGCGAGGGGCCACTGTAAGCGCCGAGCCCCTCCCCAAGAAAATGTCGCACCCCTCGATTTGCGCACCCCTGCTTTAAGAGATATTCTGGGACCCTCCAACTCCTCCATCGGACCCTTCCTCATATTGACTGACCTTGCAGTGCTCTGCACTGACTTGCACTGACCTGCTATGATGCCTCTCAAAATACCATGCTAACTCATTCTGAACATACATGTGTCCTTTCTACATGTTACTCAGCTTGTATGGGCCACAGACAGCTTTCCCGGGGTCCAGGACTAGTTGCCACCGGGGACACTCACCCATGGGTCGGCGACCTTGCGAGAACCCACCCCCCCAACCTGTTTTCTCTTGCATTGCCATAGACAACAACATTTCAGCCTGCTGGCCTTTCTCAGGTAAATTGGCTAAACCCACTAAAGCCAATAAAGAAAGGCCAGCAGCCGAAACATTGTAGTCTGTGGCACAATAAATTATCTTTTTTTATTCAAATCCGTGTGCCCTTTTCCATCAATCATATTGTATCCATTGGACGAAATGCCGGTCTTCCCTGAGACTAAGGGGCGCCGGTAAAAGTATGACTAATTGTTTTTTTTAGTGTGCAGCAAATCCCCATCATTTTTGCGTTCTCTTGCTCTGCCCCAATCTGACACAGCACCTTGCTCTCTCACCCCCCTCTTACACTCCCGCGTCACCCTTTCCTTCCCCAAAGGTTGTCATTTAATCAGATCTTACCCAAATTGTCTCCATCTCCCTTGGAAATGTTCTGTCTTTAAACTGTGCGGCTCCTCTTGATCCGGACTTTCTTAGCTGACCCCTTTAGGTTTCGGCTTCGAGGGTCTAAAAAATAAGCGACTCCGAAAAGATGTGAAATATGCCCACGGGTCCTAATGGGGCACTGAGGGGGAGACTTAAATACTAGTAAATATAATCTACTGTGCTAACAAATATAATCTATTAACTAACAAATATAACTTATTAAACTAAGAAATATAACTTATTAAACTAAGAAATATAATTTATTAAACTAAGAAATATAACTTATTAAACTAAGAAATATAATTTATTAAACTAAGAAATATAACTTATTAAACTAACAAATATATCTTATTAAACTAAGAAATATAATTTATTAAACTAAGAAATATAACTTATTAAACTAAGAAATATAACTTATTAAACTTACAAATATAATCTATTTAACTAAATAAATATCTATTAAACTAAATAAATATCTATTCAACTAAATAAATATAATCTACTTCAAAACAATACAATAAAAAGCTGGAGAAATGATACGTTAACCAAGCCACAGATGTGATACCAATGAGCGTTGAACTCCTTGCAGATCCACCGTCAGCTGGTTGTGGCAGAAAGTGGTGACATGCAGTAGAACAGAGTGGTTGAGCTGTAACCACGGCAGTCAGGTCAGAAATCAACACAATATTTTTTGAAATTTAGAATGAGAATGTTCAGTATGTCACATTCTGGGCTCAGACACTGAGCCCTGTCACATGTTAGCAGCTTGTGATAATAGAAAGTATCCATATACTGGGATGTGATAAGAGACATTATAGTCATTTTATACTGGGTCCCATAACCTGCTTTATATGAAGTATCATTTTACACTAGTAGAGATGTTACATTTTGAAAAAATAGCGCTTCTGGCGACAATGTTCATTTTCTCTACAAATGATAAATGAAAAAGTTGGATAAAACGTTATATGTGTGTGCGCGCGCAATATATATATATATATATATATGAGTGAAAAGAGAAAAAAGTAACCCGTATGGGAGCACTCAGGTATGCAGATTAACATATAGTATTTTATTTATTTGACACAGTGCAAAAAAGGATAAGTAAACAGTACATGATTAAAAACACTTAAAAAAGGCTAGGACCCCTGTCACGGGTACTACCCATAGACACAAGTGGGCAAAACTAGGGAATGACTCAAATTGTCAACCCTTAACATGAAAATGGATAGTGACTCAAGAAACACTTGGATAGGTCAGAATAAATCACAACAGCTTAATGGGTTCACAGGCACCTATACAAAGCTAAAGATAATACGTACTACACACCAATGAAGTGACTAGTCAAAATATAAATGACAATCTTAAACCATCATGAATCTGCTTGAGCATACAATTATGTAACCAATACCAACAGCACAAATAAATCACTTGAAGGAAAAAGGTGGCATGATGGGATGAAGTCACTAGATGTGTAGAGCAATGAAGTGTGTGAATAGCATGTATGGAAAATTACCTGATGAACACCTATTAGATAACCTTGTGTGTGTTGTCAGTATCCATAATGAAAAAATAGAGTGTCACAGTCCAAAGATTAGTTGCACCAGTGCTGGGTAGCATAGTTACGTGAACATCTGTCAGGGGTCCTGCCTAGCACCCCCACTCCGACGCACCCCCACTCCAAGTCTAAGTCTCTGGACGAAACGCGTCCATGCTATTCACACACTTCATTGCTCTACACATCTAGTGACTTCATCCCATCATGCCACCTTTTTCCTTCAAGTGATTTATTTGTGCTGTTGGTATTGGTTACATAATTGTATGCTCAAGCAGATTCATGATGGTTTAAGATTGTCATTTATATTTTGACTAGTCACTTCATTGGTGTGTAGTACGTATTATCTTTAGCTTTGTATAGGTGCCTGTGAACCCATTAACCTGTTGTGATTTATTCTGACCGATCCAAGTGTTTCTTGAGTCACTATCCATTTTCATGTTAAGGGTTGACAATTTGAGTCATTCCCTAGTTTTGCCCACTTGTGTCTATGGGTAGTACCCGTGACAGGGGTCCTAGCCTTTTTTAAGTGTTTTTAATCATGTACTGTTTACTTATCCTTTTTTGCACTGTGTCAAATAAATAAAATACTATATGTTAATCTGCATACCTGAGTGCTCCCACACGTTTTACTTTTTTCTCTTTTCACTCATACTATTTACAACCCGTGAGCACCGCCAATTCTTACTGATGTAAAGTTATTTATTGGCTTATGGTGGCATTAATATTGCAAAAGTAGATGCAAGGTTTTTTCCCCCACCTTCCCCCCCTTTTTCCCCCCGTTATTTGAACATATATATTTATATATATATATATATATATATATATATATATATATATATATATATATATATATATATATATACTGTAAATATTCCTGTATTCTTTTCTTGGGGTTGAGGAGGAGCGCTGGATCTCGTGATATGTGAAAAAATATAAATATATATAGTGCAGATGGTAATTCACTGCTTTAAAAGATGTAAAACATAAGAAATGAACTCACAAAAAACGTATAAAATCACTGCATGTCAGAGATCCTTCTCTCTCTGACTGGAGCCCTTTATGTTACTGGAGTCTGTATCCTCTCAGTGAAGTGGATGATATGAAAATAAAGAAAACCACAAATAGTGCAAATAGTATGAACTATACAAATGTATTATGCACAGGTAATTAGGAAACTCACATTTTCCATAATAAAGTGGGTGGTGGAGAGAACCGCCGATAGAAGCAGGCTGCTGTTGGGTGCTTCACTTTCCCCTCACAGTGTAGTTCAATGCCTTACTGTTCTTACATCTTACTGATGTAAAGTTATTTATTGGTTTATGGTGGCATTAATATTGCAAAAGTAGATGCAGGGTTTTTTTCCCCACCTTCCCCCCCTTTTTTCCCCCGTTATTTGAACATATATATATATATATATATATATATATATATATATATATATATATACTGTAAATATTCCTGTATATTCATTTGCATGTCTTAGACAGGTCTGCAACCCTGTCTTTCACCATTATTTTTAACCTTAATAGTCGTGTATATATATATATATTGTGACAAACGGCTTACTCCGGGGCTCCGCCGTCTGTCCGGGACTGTTAGAACACGGTCTTTTAGGGTAGGTTAAATGATGAGACGTCACGTACTGTTCCTTTAAACAGGCTATGCCTGGTTTATTCAGTCCCAGGCACTGAGACTGCCACAGTTTAAACAGAAAACAAAGCCAAACAAAAAGCTGCTCGTCTGAGCGATAACTTAAACTTAGATGTCCCTGACTCAGAGTTGGAAGTGGCTTGTCCACTTCCACCAACAAAATAAGTACCTTTGCAGTCTTTAGACAAACTAACAGAATGAATGAAGCGATTTGGAAAAGAGGCTTTCTCACCCCTCTGCAGTTCAGCAGCCTTCCAGGCTCTTGGGCGGGGCCCAGAGGAAACAGGAAACAGGTCTTATATACCTGAACTCTAATCAGCATGACAGGTGACAGAAAACAGGCAGCAGACAAACTGTGGAATGGAGTGCCTGTACCACGAGGCTGCCCTGTTCAGCTTAGACAGGACAGAAACTGTTCAGTATCCTGGGAGCCCTGTATATGGAGTTTATTACCAACCCCTGGTTTCTGTCACATATCCTCCCCCCCAGCTCAGACCTCGAGGGGTGAGCGACCATGGATATTAGGGAGTGCATCCTTGACAACCCGTCGGCATTGCCATGTTTGTGCCCCGACCTGTGTTCCACAGAAAATTTAAAGGGCTGTAGGCTTAGGAACCACCTGGTCACCCTAGCGTTCTTCTCCCTATTTTGACACATCCAGGTAAGGGGTGCATGATCTGTGACCAATCGGAACTTTCTCCCCAACAGATAATACTTGAGTGTCTCTACAGCCCACTTTATTGCGAGACACTCTTTCTCGACTATGGAGTAATTTTTCTCCTGGGGATTTAGTTTCCTACTTAAATAAAGGATGGGGTGCTCCTCCCCTTGAGACTCCTGGGAGAGTACCGCCCCCAGCCCTACCTCAGATGCGTCGGTTTGGACTACGAACTCTTTGGAGAAGTCAGGTGTGACCAACACTGGTTGGGCACAGAGAGCTTCTTTCAGGCTTCTAAAGGCCTGTTCGGCTTCGGGGGACCACTTTACCATTAGCGGTCCTCTTGCTTTTGTGAGGTCGGTTAGTGGGGTTGCCTTAGTTGCAAAATTGGGAATAAACCTCCTATAGTAGCCAATTAACCCCAAAAAGGTCCTTACTTGTTTTTTTGTGACTGGCCTTGGCCAATTTTGTATCGCCTCTACTTTGAGTGTTTGTGGTTTGAGTAACCCTCTACCAATAGAATACCCCAGATACTTGGCCTCCTCCAGACCAATAGTGCATTTAGCGGGGTTAGCAGTTAGTCCAGCAGACCGAACTGCGTCGAGCACAGCTTGGACCTTTGGAAGGTGGGACTGCCAATCTTCACTATGGATTACCACATCATCCAGGTAGGCGGCAGCGTACCGAACATGTGGTTTTAAAATTTTATCCATCATTCTTTGGAATGTGGCGGGAGCTCCATGTAAGCCAAAAGGCAGCACCTTATATTGAAAGAGGCCGTCTGGGGTTGAGAAGGCTGTTTTTTCTTTTGCCCTTTCTGTGAGGGGAACCTGCCAGTACCCTTTTGTTAGGTCTAGGGTTGTGAGATATCGGGCTTTGCCCAGTCTCTCTACAAGTTCATCCACCCTGGGCATAGGATAAGTATCAAATTTTGACACCGCGTTTAGTTTCCGGTAGTCATTACAAAACCTTGTTGTACCGTCTGGCTTTGGGACTAAAACTATAGGGCTGTTCCACCCACTTTGGGATTCCTCAATTACGCCTAGTTTTAGCATTTTTTTAACCTCTAAACTTATAGCCTCTCTCTTGGCCTCTGGGATTCGGTACGGTTTAAGGTTAACTCGGACCCCCGGTTCAGAGACTATGTCATGTTTAATTACGTTAGTTTTACCTGGCTGTGTAGAGAAGATTTCTTTGTTCCTTCTCACTAAACTCTGGACCTCTCGTTTCTGATGCACGGACAGTGTTTCAGCTATGCTAACCTCTGGGTCAGTTTCTTGATTCTCTGACGGACCTGGGGGTACTAGGGTTAACAAGACCTCTCTATCTTTCCAGGGCTTGAGTAGGTTTATATGGTAAATTTGCTCAGGTTTCCTCCTACCTGGCTGCCTTACCCTATAATTTACTTCTCCCACTCTTTCCAAGACCTCATATGGCCCATGCCATTTAGCAAGGAATTTACTCTCCACGGTGGGAACCAGAACTAGTACCCTATCACCTGGAAAAAAAATTCTGACCCTAGCACCCTTATTATACGTATTCCTCTGTGCTTCTTGAGCTTTCTCCATGTGTTCCCTCACTATGGGTAGGACTGCAGCAATGCGGTCCTGCATTTGGGCAACATGCTCTATTACACTTCTGTAAGGGGTAACCTCGTGTTCCCAAGTTTCTTTGGCTATATCCAGTAAGCCCCTTGGATGTCGGCCATACAATAGTTCAAACGGGGAGAAGCCTGTGGATGACTGGGGAACTTCCCTAATGGCAAATAACAGGTATGGTAACAAACAGTCCCAGTTTTTCCCATCCTTATCGACCGCCCGGCGTAACATGCTCTTTAAGGTTTTATTGAACCTTTCCACTAAACCATCTGTTTGTGGATGATAGACTGAGGTTCTGAGATGCTTGATTTTTAGGAGTTTACATAGCTCTTTTGTTACTTGGGACATAAATGGTGTTCCCTGGTCAGATAAGATCTCTTTAGGAATTCCGACCCGGGAAAACAGAAGTACTAACTCTTTTGCTATGTTTTTAGCAGAGGTGCTACGTAGGGGAACTGCCTCCGGATATCGGGTAGCATAATCTAATATTACCAATATATGCTGATGTCCCCTAGCAGACTTTATTAGGGGTCCTACTAGATCCATAGCAATCCGGTCAAATGGTACCTCTATTATGGGAAGGGGTACCAATGGGCTGCGGTATGCCTTGAACGGGGCGGTGATCTGACATTCTGGGCATGAGGAACAATAGTTTGTAATTTCTGCCAGAACCCCAGGCCAATAAAAGCTTCGGAGAACCTTTTCTTTTGTCTTTTCCACCCCTAGGTGTCCCCCCAATGGATGACTATGTGCGAGGTGTAATACTACGTTACGGAATGTCCGTGGTACCAACAATTGTTTAGTTGTAACTGATTTTCTTTTATCAACCCGATATACTAGGTCGTTCTCTACCTCGAAGTAGGCGTAAGCAAGTGACCTATCTGGTTGGCCATGAGTACTATTCTGGTCCCGTATATTTCCCCTTGCTACCGCTAATGTGGGGTCCTCCCACTGGGCCTTCTTAAAACTCCCAGGACTGACCTCTAGGTCAGCGAGGGTCTTATCCTGTACTGGGGTGGTAAGTGCCTGATCAACATCTTGATTTGGGGTATTCCCTACCAAAGTAGTGATGGGGAAGGGAATTTCACAGCACTCCTCCTTTTCCCCCTTCTTATTTGGGCCCTCGTCAACCTCCATTTCTGAAAAAGGAAAAGGATTTGTTTCTTCTAACACTTCGTTATGGTCTGCTATTGAACTCTGGGCGCTATTCTGAGCTGGGGACCACATTTTTAGAAAATGGGGAAAGTCGGTCCCTATTAACACATCATGTGCCAGTTTGGGTACAACACCCACCTTGAAATCTAAAGAACCAAATTCTGTTTCAAAAAAAACATCAACAGTGGAATATTCATGATTATCCCCATGTATACAACAAATTGCCACTCTTTGTGAACTGTTTACCTGTTTCTTCTTAATGGGCAATAGGTATTCGGACACTAGTGTGACCATACTCCCAGAGTCAAGAAGTGCCCGAACCCTCTTACCATTAACCTTTACAAATGCCCACAGATGGTTATTCAAGGGGTCCTCTGGGCTAGGGCCCATACATTGGGACAACAGCGAATAAGGTTCCACGCTGTTGCATTGCATGGGCTCATCATTTAGTGGGCAGATTTTTGCTGTGTGGCCCCTCTCATGACAATTTACACATTTAGGTACATAGTCTGTGTCCCACTTAGAGCCTTTTCCCGGCTCCCCATGTTGGCTATTGCCCTTAGTGTGCGAACCACTGTTGCTGGAGCGGCGTGAAGGTGGTCGCCGCTCTTCAGCGCCCCTTAACCCCGGTACCCTTTTACCGTCTCTGGAAGAGTCCTGGAACCTCGGATAGTGGGGTTGCTCCACGACTGTGGGTTGCGGGTGCTCTTCTGCTGCACTGTACCTTTCTACAAGGGCCACAAGCTCATCCGCATTGTGGGGGTCACTCCGACTGACCCAACGGCGTAAGGCAGAGGGAAGTTTCCTCAAGAACTGGTCCATGACCAACCGTTCCACGATGTGGCTTGCTGAGTTGATCTCGGGTTGTAGCCACTTCCGGGCGAGGTGGATGAGGTCATACATCTGGCTTCGGGTGGCTTTATCCATCGTGAAGGACCATGCGTGAAACCTTTGGGCACGAACAGCCGTGGTTACGCCGAGGCGGGCGAGGATCTCGAACTTCAATTTTGCATAGACGTTAGCTTCGGCTGGCTCTAGATCAAAGTAAGCCTTCTGGGGTTCGCCGCTTAGGAAGGGTGCGATTAGACCAGCCCACTCAGCTTCTGGCCATCCCTCTCTCTGTGCCGTGCGTTCAAACGTGAGAAGATAGGCTTCCACATCATCCGAGGGTCCCATCTTCTGAAGGTAGTGGCTTGCCCTGGTCATTTTCGGAACTGGGGCTGCCTCTGCCAGTGGAAGGTTACTGATAGTCCCCCTCAGGATCTCGAGTTCCTGCTGTAAGCCCTGAGCGAACCGCTTTTGCTCCTCTCTCAGCAGGCGGTTTGTCTCTTGCTGGTTTGCATTAGTCTCTTGCTGGGCTATTAACAGCTGTCGCTGGGTTTCACTCGCCTGTTGCTGGGCTTCATTCGCGTCTTTCTGGACAGCGACATTGCGTACCAGCGCACTCACCACGTCTTCCATCTTGTTTGGAGAGAGAGAAAAAAAAACCTTCTTTTTTTTTTTTTTTTTAAAGTTCTTTAACCCCCAGACCTTTCAGTGTTCTGCCCGCATTCTCCACCATATGTGACAAACGGCTTACTCCGGGGCTCCGCCGTCTGTCCGGGACTGTTAGAACACGGTCTTTTAGGGTAGGTTAAATGATGAGACGTCACGTACTGGTCCTTTAAACAGGCTATGCCTGGTTTATTCAGTCCCAGGCACTGAGACTGCCACAGTTTAAACAGAAAACAAAGCCAAACAAAAAGCTGCTCGTCTGAGCGATAACTTAAACTTAGATGTCCCTGACTCAGAGTTGGAAGTGGCTTGTCCACTTCCACCAACAAAATAAGTACCTTTGCAGTCTTTAGACAAACTAACAGAATGAATGAAGCGATTTGGAAAAGAGGCTTTCTCACCCCTCTGCAGTTCAGCAGCCTTCCAGGCTCTTGGGCGGGGCCCAGAGGAAACAGGAAACAGGTCTTATATACCTGAACTCTAATCAGCATGACAGGTGACAGAAAACAGGCAGCAGACAAACTGTGGAATGGAGTGCCTGTACCACGAGGCTGCCCTGTTCAGCTTAGACAGGACAGAAACTGTTCAGTATCCTGGGAGCCCTGTATATGGAGTTTATTACCAACCCCTGGTTTCTGTCACATATCCTCCCCCCCAGCTCAGACCTCGAGGGGTGAGCGACCATGGATATTAGGGAGTGCATCCTTGACAACCCGTCGGCATTGCCATGTTTGTGCCCCGACCTGTGTTCCACAGAAAATTTAAAGGGCTGTAGGCTTAGGAACCACCTGGTCACCCTAGCGTTCTTCTCCCTATTTTGACACATCCAGGTAAGGGGTGCATGATCTGTGACCAATCGGAACTTTCTCCCCAACAGATAATACTTGAGTGTCTCTACAGCCCACTTTATTGCGAGACACTCTT